>NW_012283819.1:0-2840 GCF_000151885.1 Dipodomys ordii
TTCATACTGTATTGTTCAGTGAAAACCTCTTCCTTCCATACCCAATGATCACATTTGCTCTGTATTAAATGAAAATCTCATCCTGCCATAGCCAAAACAACATGAGCCCCATAGCTCTTGAGTAGAGCTAAAACAATATCACACTCAACAATAGCCTGTGGTTGAAAGAAGGTAGGTAGTATTAGCCTCCTAAAAAATGACTATTGCCAAGATGAATCCTCTATAGAAATAAGTTTTCCTTTTCAGTATTTACTAATACAATGCATCCATGTATTAATGACAACACATTACTACTTTAATATAAATTAAGCATGTTTTCTATTCAACTCAGTGAATTTTGACAACTATTTAAATATGTAATGCTAAGATTCCTCTTATACATCAATAAACTGGCACTTTTTTCATTTACATTAAAATACAAAGAAACTAAGACCAAGAACGTTTTTGGCTTAGGTGGGTCATGGAAGCTGTTGTTTTCTCACTTATAAATTAAGTCCAGTAGAATGCTACATGGCATTCATAATCTGAAAAGCTGCTCTAACTTTTGGCTTTTAAAGACCTCTTCAATTTACTCAAGATATTCAAAGACTTTTTTCTTTATACCTGGAGTGACTGGTATAAAAAGAAGAGTGGTATCGTTTCAGAATCTTCTGATAATGTAACAAAATTCCTTGTGCCATACATCACCATGGAGTGGGTTAATAACATCTATAGGAGTGAGAGAAAAGAGAGCATCATCATACCCCATGATAGTTTCTTATCAGATAGTTTACAGCAGAAACCTTGAAATCCATAAGTCAATGTGTTGATATGTTCAAAGTGAAGGACAAGGGATGGAGTAGGGGACTTATGTGGTTGAACCCCTTCCTAGCAAATTGGAGGTTCTCAGCTTGAATTCTCTGACTGCCAAATCCATCAGTCTTTCCTACAGCTAGAGAAAGAGTACTTCCTTTAGAGAAAGAGATATATCTGGGTGTTTCAATGCCATTGTGATGCTATAACAAAACTCCTTCAGATCAGGTCCCAATAGCTTAGAGCAAGTTATTTGTAGTAAACAGACATTCTGAAGGACAAGATCTAGAACATAGAAAATTCAAGATACAGAGAGGTCAGCTTCACCAGGTTTAATGTGCTCACTTGTTGCTGGATCCTCATATGGTAGAAAGGTTAGAAACTTATTTTAAAGAAAACAATATATCTGACAGACTTCTTTCCACCATCCAGATGAAGTCTAATTAGTTTCAGATCTCTATTTTTTTCTTCTCTCATGGTCCTCCTCCTCCTCCTGTTTATTTGTTGTGCTTTTTTAGCTGACTGGCCTTGAACATTTGAATCACCAAAGAAATGGAAGTTTGGATTCCAAGTATGTACCACCAAAATCATCTGCTGCTACTTCTATTTTGGAAGTAAACCACTTACTTGCCCCAAACCCTGTGCTTTATTGTCCTTCGTGTATTATGTTTTTAAATTTTTGGTCTGTTTTCAATTTTGTAGGAGATTTATCAAAGACCCTTCAAAGATAATAGGCAAATATTCTACCACTCAGCTACAAATTCCTTGCATAGATTTTATTTCTTCATTGGTTGACTTCATGTTAAACCAACTTACTGAATAGTTCTTAGTGTATACCTGTAAACATATTTGAATTTTTATGTAGTCTACCATGTCATCTTGCTCACAAATTAGAGTGTTTTCCTTCCATTGTGATCTTCTTCTTTTTCTTTCTTTCTTTCTTTCTTTCCTTCTTCTTCTTCTTCTTCTTCTTCTTGTTCTTCTTCTTCTTCTTCTTCTTCTTCGTTAAAACATTAAAACATCAAATGTATCAACGACTGAAAACAAATTTATCTCTTGATTGCATCAGAAATACCTCAACTAATTTTTAAAAAACAGTGTATGTGTTTGATAGATATTCTACATAAGCTAAAGCTATTTTCCTTCAGTTTCAGAGTTTTCAGAAATATTAAAATATTAAATACTTTTGTGTCATCATCTGTTCAGATGAATATATGGGATTTCTTTGTTACTGAGTATGATAAGTAGGGTTGCAGCTTGGTGTTAGAATAACTTGATTACCATGTGTAAATCCAGTGTTCAATCTTCAGGAAAACACACGCATAGGAAAGAGGGAAAAAGGATAAATGTAAAAGGTCCTTCATTTCTGATACATATTCTCTTTTGTTTAGGATTTTTTGCCTTTCTCTTCATGAATAAAATTACTATAAATACATTCTCATTTTGTCATGGGGATTATAAAATTAATTAGGAGGTGTTCCTTCTTTTTAAAAATTTCTGCAGTAGTCAAATAAGAGATATATTGGGTGAGGTGGCATATACTAATTATTCCAGCTATTCAGGAGGTAAAAACAGGAGGATCACAAGTAGAAGACTAACCTGAGCTAAGCATGGCCTATCCTCACAAAAAAATAAATAAAAAGAAAAAAAAAAAGAAATGAAAACTACCAACCAAACAAAAAACACCATGTGAATAAAAAGGCTTGGGGCATACTCAAGTAGTAAAGAACTTGTTTACAATGGGCAATTTTCCGGGTTTGACTCTTAACAATAAGGAAAAAAAGAAGGTATTTTCTTTGACACAATTGCCCATGAAATATTTGGTTTGAGTTGTTTATTCTCCCTTTCATCTTTTTCCTTTCCCTTTCTTTTATTTTTGAGACGTAGTTTTGGTATAACCTATATAACAACTTTCAATGCTCCAATTTAGCCTCCTAAGGGTTGAGATTACATGCATATGTTATCACACCTAGTCTTTTTGGCATTTTTTACAATAAATTGTGTTGGAGATAAGTTTAGTATACAGAAAAGCTCAAATGTAGTAAACA
>NW_012283820.1:0-2822 GCF_000151885.1 Dipodomys ordii
TCAGACTTTCTACTTTGTTTTTTATTTCTTTTCCTTCTAATTGGCCAGCTTTCTCTATAATATCTAGGCTGTTTTTAATGTCCGAGTTTCGATCTTCTGCATGGTCTAACCTGCTTTCCAGACTTTCTACTTTGTTTTTTATTTCTTTTCCTTCTAATTGGCCAGCTTTGATGGCTTCAAATTCTTTGTTGAAGCTTTGTTTTAGATCTTGTAAGGACTTCTTTACTTCCTTAATTTGGTGTTCAGTGTTTATTCAAAGATCACTTAGTTGATTGGTCATGGTTTCCTTGGACTCCCATTCTTTCCGTTGGGTTCCATTCAGCATTCCCTTTGTGGTCTCCCTGACTTCCTTCAGCTCTTTGTTAATGGATCCCATGAATGCCTTTAGTGATCTTTGTGTGTTCTCATCCTGCTCTCTCAATTCCTGTATTAGTCTTTGCTTAGCTTCCTCATGTTAATACCTTTCCTGTTTTTCCCTTTGAGTGTTCTCAGCCTGTTCACGCCATTCCTGCCTTTCTCTTTGAGTATTCTCAAGCTGCTCATGCAAATCCTTTATCATTATTTGAGTAGCTCCCTCACGCTCACGATATTCCTGTATAAACCTTAGGATGCCTCCTCTCTCTCCCTATCACGCTCATACAGAGTCCTTTGTATGTTTTCAGTCTTTTCCTTCATTGACCTTTTGTTTGCCTCCATTGAACTTTCGTTTGCCTCCTCTCTCTCCTTATCACGCTCATACAGAATCCTTTGTATGTTTTCAATCTTTTCATTTATCATGTTTGCCAGCAGTGTTTGTAGAGCTATTTGCAAACTCTCCTCTGGATTAATTATTTTCTGTTCTGTCCCCTGATTATCATGAGTGGAAGTTGAAATACCCGGACTTGCCATTTTTCTTGTGTTTTTCCGTCTTACTCTGCCCATTTGGGATGAAAATAACAGCACTTTTGTGCTAGAAAACTAAGTAGTGTTCTAGGCATGCATCAACCAAAGTCCTTTTTTGCACAGTCAATAGTCTACAGATACAATCTAGTTCAACAGATACCTCTATTCAACATCAATCAAGTATATATTAATAGGCTACGAACCACAAAGAAGAATTTGGTAAACCAGAAATCATTAGGTTTAGGGAGAGATGTGGGTAAAAAATAGCAATAAAGTGATGTGGGAAGGCACAGGGAGAGTTAACTTAACTAAGTCTTAATCTCAAAGCAGGAAATAGGTTGGATAGAATGAAAGTAGAGAGAGACAAAAAAAGAAGAAAGAGAAAGGGAAAAGAAAGAGACCAGAAAAAATAGAAAAGTAAAAGTTAGCACATTATGCAGAAAAGGAAACAAAATATTCATACAAGAACGTGGATATAATGATAGAAGGGGAGGGATATAAAGGAGAGGTGAAAAACTTAAAATAAAAATATAAAATATTATATAGGTATAGAGAGGTAGTACTGCTCTTAAGGAATTTAAGTCTAAGAGGTTTTGAATTGAGTAATGAATTTGTGGATTAAGTGTGTACACAGTGGGGGATAAGGTCTAATTATTGACTACGGGTTTATCTGAGGATGTGCAGAACAACAATTAAGTCACATAAAGAAGAAAGAAAGAGAAGAAAAGGCGAAAAGGACAAGAAAGAAAGAAAAAAAGATCAGAAGTTCAGTAGAGCTAAACAAAAAACAAAAAAAAAAGAAAAAAGAAAAACGCACACACACATATACCCCTAAAATAAAAATTATGAGGGAAAAAAGTTACTAGAACACAATTTTTTTCAAAAAAGGTAAAAATTTAAAAAAAGTTTTAGAAAAAAAATTTTTATAAAAGGTACAAAAAAAAGAAAAAAAAGTTCTTTGATTTTTTTCGGAGGAATTGGAAATATCCTGTTTCTCCCTGTATCTCCATAACCAGCCTCTTGTTGGAGTCTCTGGTCTGCTTGTGGTGTTTGATTTTACTGTGGCTTGGTTGGTTTCTTAAGTCAGTTTGTTTGAACAGGCAAAAAATGTCCTGTTTTACCAAGGATTTTGTGATCTTCCTCCCAGGTTAGTTCAATGGGAGGGAGATCTGCTCTGAGTATCACAAAAGAGGGAGATGGCATTTTCCTCAAGTTTGGAGATGTGGTGATGAGGCTAGGTTCTGGATAGAGTTGAGACCTTTCAGCAAACAGTGAGAAACTCACAGAGCCCAGCTTGCAGCCACTCTCAGGGTTTATGTTTACTGAATTTCAATTGATTGTCAAGGCTGTTAAAGGGAGTGTCAGCCTCTGGCTCTGATAACCCAGTGAAGAAAGCCTTTCCTGGGCCTCCGCCCAATTTGGGTGACTTATCCCTGGGTGGATCTGAGTCTGGCAGGTCAGTTGAGGTTCTTGTGACCTCCTAAATGACACTAGTTTTCTTCCAAGACCTGAGTTGGAGCTAGCATCTCTGTAGAGCTTTGTCAGTATCCAAGAAGGAGATCTCCAGTACCGAAGGGGTGGGGGGAGAGGGGTGGCCTTCCCTCCTCTGCTCCCTGATGAGAATCCTTTCCTTGATGACAGGCAAGTTGTGTGAAAAAATTGTAAGGGGGAGGCTAGAAATATGGCTTAGTAGTAAAGAGCTCACTCAACATGTCTGACTACCAGTGTTTGAATCCTCAGTGCCACATACTCATAAAATCCAGACACAGTGAGTGACTCTGTGGTAGAGTGCTATCCTTGAGAAAAAAAATCCCCAGATTGTCAAAACATAGGCCACATGCCAGTGGCTCACACCCTGCAAACTACCTTCTCATGAGGCTGATATTTGCTACCTCAGCTCATAGACTGCCGAGGCAAGAAAAAAACCTGGTATACTCCTT
>NW_012283821.1:0-2283 GCF_000151885.1 Dipodomys ordii
GTAGAGAGAGACAAAAAAAGAAGAAAGAGAAAGGGAAAAGAAAGAGACCAGAAAAAATAGAAAAGTAAAAATTAGCACATTATGCAGAAAAGGAAACAAAATATTCATACAAGAACGTGGATATAATGATAGAAGGGGAGGGATATAAAGGAGAGGTGAAAAACTTAAAATAAAAATACTTAAAATATTATATAGGTATAGAGAGGTAGTACTGCTCTTAAGGAATTTAAGTCTAAGAGGTTTTGAATTGAGTAATGAATTTGTGGATTAAGTGTGTACACAGTGGGGGATAAGGTCTAATTATTGACTACGGGTTTATCTGAGGATGTGCAGAACAACAATTAAGTCACATAAAGAAGAAAGAAAGAGAAGAAAAGGCGAAAAGGACAAGAAAGAAAGAAAAAAAGATCAGAAGTTCAGTAGAGCTAAACAAAAAACAAAAAAAAATTAAAAAAGAAAAACGCACACACACATATACCCCTAAAATAAAAATTATGAGGGAAAAAAGTTACTAGAACACAATTTTTTTCAAAAAAGTTTTAGAAAAAAATTTTTTATAAAAGGTACAAAAAAAAGAAAAAAAAGTTCTTTGATTTTTTTCGGAGGAATTGGAAAAATCCTGTTTCTTCCTGTATCTCCATAACCAGCCTCTTGTTGGAGTCTCTGGTCTGCTTGTGGTGTTTGATTTTACTGTGGCTTGGTTGGTTTCTTAAGTCAGTTTGTTTGAACAGGCAAAAAATGTCCTGTTTTACCAAGGATTTTGTGATCTTCCTCCCAGGTTAGTTCAATGGGAGGGAGATCTGCTCTGAGTATCACAAAAGAGGGAGATGGCATTTTCCTCAAGTTTGGAGATGTGGTGATGAGGCTAGGTTCTGGATAGAGTTGAGACCTTTCAGCAAACAGTGAGAAACTCACAGAGCCCAGCTTGCAGCCACTCTCAGGGTTTATGTTTACTGAATTTCAATTGATTGTCAAGGCTGTTAGAGGGAGTGGCAGCCTCTGGCTCTGATAACCCAGTGAAGAAAGCCTTTCCTGGGCCTTCACCCAATTTGGGTGACTTATCCCTGGGTGGATCTGAGTCTGGCAGGTCAGTTGAGGTTCTTGTGACCTCCTAAATGACACTAGTTTTCTTCCAAGACCTGAGTTGGAGCTAGCATCTCTGTAGAGCTTTGTCAGTATCCAAGAAGGAGATCTCCAGTACTGAAGGGGTGGGGGGAGAGGGGTGGCCTTCCCTCCTCTGCTCCCTGATGAGAATCCTTTCCTTGAGGACAGGTAAGTTGTGTGAAAAAATTGTAAGGGGGAGGCTAGAAATATGGCTTAGTAGTAAAGAGCTCACTCAACATGTCTGAATACCAGTGTTTGAATCCTCAGTGCCACATACTCAGAAAAATCCAGACACAGTGAGTGACTCAAATGGTAGAGTGCTAGCCTTGAGAAAAAAAATCCCCAGGATTGTCAAAAACAATAGGCCACATGCCAGTGGCTCACACCTGGAAAACTACCTTCTCATGAGGCTGAGATTTGAAGACCACAGTTCAAAGACAGCCGAGGCAAAAAAAAAAAAACCTGTTAGACTCTTATCTCCAATGAACCACTAAAAAATCCCATGTGGAGCTGTGGCTCAAGTAGTAGAGAGTTAGCCTTGACTGAATTGCTCATGGACAGTGCCCAGGGTTAATACGAGACACACAACTGGAAAAAAATTGAGGGTTAATCAAAGTACTTTTCCTATTTCCTAATTACAAAAACATTCTCTGGATAATCAACGCTGATATACACCAGAATTGGAGTCAGACCTCCAGGCCTAAGTGTAGGAGTTCCATATGCCCAGCCTCCCAGACTCTAGCATTGTAACCTTGTGTCCACAGGGTTCTGAAAGGTCCAATGTTGAAAGGCTTAATATGCTCCCCAAGTCCTTTGTGATAAGCAGTTGACTTGTATTGTCATTGTCATTACATGTCTGAACCTATTAGAACACCAGAAGCTCTTGCCCATCACCCTATCTCAGGAGACTGAGGTCTCAGGATCACACTGAAGCCAGCCAGGGCAGGAAAGTCTATGACACTCTGACTTCCATGACTGAAAAGTCAGATGTTCAAGAGCTTCTTGTTTTTCCCTTGGTGATGAGAAGTTACTCTAAATGTTCTTAGTGTTCTTGACCCATTGACCCATCCTGGGTTCAAATAAAGTTCTCAGGATCCAAGTCCTGGCACAGTTAGCAGGAAGAACTCCAGTGTAACACTCTATTTGAAGGACAGAAAACAGTTTCAGTAGCCAGGCTAG
>NW_012283822.1:0-2407 GCF_000151885.1 Dipodomys ordii
TCACTGTCCCCCATGGGCTGGCCTGGCCTGGCCTCACCCCACCCCACCTAATCTTTGGCACAGGAAGGACAGTTTTGTCCTTTTGGCCACACGTTCATCTGACACATAAGGTTAGCTCCATAGAATTTCCAGAGGACAGCAGGAAGATATTTAGAAGATACATTAACTGAGGTCAAAAGGGCAAAGACTTACTGTAGGTCTCACATTTGGTTAATAGTGCGGTTTTTTGACTCCTTGATTCTCACAATGCTCCCTTAGAAAAATAATCTTGTAGATTGAAAAACAAAGAGGCAATTTAAAAAATCTATATGTAATGTTAATTTTTATTCTTGAATTACTAAAATGCATGCAGAACCTGTCAATTCAAGAGGCACAAAATGGCAGATACTGTGAGCTTTACCCCTGTCCCTCTACTGTGGCTCTCTTGTTCCAACCTGGGGTGACCACTGCTACTAGTTAGTTATGAATTCCTATATCTAAAGTAAATGTTCACAAAATGAGACTTATTGTCCACAGCTACCAGAGGTCTACCAAACTGCTAGCTTAGAACAAGGCCAAATTTCCTTTCACACTATAGAGATTGAAACTTCTACACTCAGGTTCACAGCGCTGAACCAAGTCTGTGCTGGAACCACATGACTGAAGGTGATAGCTCCTAATTCACCAAGGAAGAAATCTTCAATAGCTGGAAGTCCGCTCTCTGTCTTTCCCAATAGGTCACAGTATCAGCTATGAGGACTAAGGAGTTACACAGGCTTTTCAGAAACTACTAGACGTTGGGGCTTAACTTTTGTAATGGCAAGTTTTGCTTCAGATCAAATACTGGGCCTACACAACAGCAGCAGCTCAAGTGGAAGTGATGTCCAGAACTTGTGTAAATGTCTCAGAACATTTGAATTTTTTTTTTTTACAGAATTGTCTTTTTTCCTACAATCCACAACTGTGGCCAAATGGTGGCTTTCTTACAGATAGCTGACAGAAGATACAACACTGGATCTAGTTTATACCTTGTTCTACAGACTTGTTCTGAAATATGGCCAAGTTTCAATCTTTATAGTGTGAAAGGAAATTTGGCCTTGTTCTAAGCTAGCAGTTTGGTGGACCTCTGGTAGCTGTGGACAATAAGTCTCCTTTTGTGAACATTTACTTTAGATGTAGGAATTCATAACTAACTAGTAGCAGTGGTCACCCAAGGTTGGAACAAGAGAGCCATCTGCCATTTTGTGCTTCTTGAATTGACAGGTTCTGCATGCATTTTAGTAATTCAAGAATAAAAATTAAAATTACATATAGATTTTTTAAATTGCCTCTTTGTTTTTCAGTCTACAAGATTATTTTTCTAAGGGAGCATTGTGAGAATCAAGGAGTCAAAAAAAACCCACTATTAACCAAATGTGAGACCTACAGTAAGTCTTTGCCCTTTTGACCTCAGTTAATGTATCTTCTAAATATCTTCCTGCTGTCCTCTGGAAATTCTATGGGGCCAACCTTATTTTTCAGATGAACGTGTGGCCAAAAGGACAAAACTGTCCTTCCTGTGCCAAAGATTAGGTGGGGTTGGGGTGAGGCCAGGCCATGGGGGACAGTGCTAGGATAGCAAAACCTGTGTCCCTCCAGATCAGGCCAGTAGCCAACAATGGCACGTGATCCACATCATCTTGTCTCCAACTTGTTGGTCAAACTCCTGTGAGTCCCTGCTCCAAAGTGCTGGCTGTAGGATCTGGTCCCTCAGAGACATTCATTGAACTTCTCTACAGTTCATGGTCCACTTTACATAATGAAGACTGCTGCCAAGTATGTGTGTGTGTATGTATACAGAATGTTATACTTAACACTATGTCATGATATTCTTATGAGAATTTTTTGCTTAATCCATGTAAAAAAAACTAGTGCCAAAATACACAAAAACTGTCAGCTAATATTCCCAGGCATGGGTTAGTATTAGCACTAGCATTAGTATAAATCAGAGCACATAGAAGGAACCATCTGATCTACCAGTTGAGAATTCAGGTATCATTTCCTCCTCTGCTGCATTTCAGGCAGTGAAAGACAAATCTTTTCAGTAGACTTGGGGAAGAAGGAGTAAACACCTGTGAGACCCAAAAGAAGCCCCATGCTGGCATATGAGTACTGTTTCTCTCTCTCTCTCTCTCTCTCTCTCTCTCTCTCTCTCTCTCTCTCTCTCTCTCTCTCTCTCACACACACACACACACACACACACACACACACTTGTGGGTCCATCAGTATTCTCAAGCATCTTCCCTGATCTGTGAACTCTATACAGCAAAGGCTAGAATTGGGTGGAAACAGGATTAGAGCAGCTTGTCCACACTTCACCAGCTGTTTGACTGGTCTTCCACTGCCCAGTAATAGATAGATGTTATCTTAGATGCTCTGTCTGAGCTGG
>NW_012283823.1:0-3147 GCF_000151885.1 Dipodomys ordii
CAGAACAGAAGCTCAATGTGTAGTAGGAAGACCCCTACTCAGGCAGGCAAACCCACCTAGTCGTCTGGAGTGACAGAGCCCACCACGGCAAAGTTGGTAACAAAGAAGCAACTTTATTGAGAAGGTTTCTGCACTGACCGGCCAGGGCCACAGCACAGGCTAAGGAGCTGATACTGCCACCCTGAGCAGCCCCCATTCTTTGGTTTTTAAAGGCAAAATCCATGAGGTCGAGCCTGGTCACGCACAGGTAACCAATGGGATCATACCACACAAAAGGATTGCGTGGTCATATCAGACCACACACAGGTGGCTAATAGGCAGAGTTTACTGTAAGCATGTGTGAAAGGCAGGGTTTACCACCATAAGCAGATGGTGTCTGGTAGTTGGAGCCAGATTACAATCTATCTGTTTTATGGGTCAGTCTTTAACTCAACAATCAAGGTAAGTTAGGTTGTTAAGGGGAGGGGAACCTAGAGGCATTCTTTCCATTCTAGAGGCATTCTTTCTATTCCAGAAGCAGGGCTGCTTGAAGCCAAGGTCTAGTTAAGCTTGTTTAAAGTTTTTTTTTTTTTTTCTAAAATCCCTAAAACAAAGGCAAAGCCTGGAAAGAAGCTGTACCAGCTCAAGTCTCCTCTCAGGGCCTACTTCCCAGTGCTTTACCCTTTGATGTCACAGTTCCACTTCTGGTATCTGTGTGTGTGTGGGGGGGGGGGTGTAATTTGTGTGCATATACCAGTCCTAGAGCTTGAACTCAGGAACTGCGCACGGTACCTGAGTTTCTCCTGTACAAGGATAGCACTCTACCACTTGAGCCACAGAGCCACTACAGGCTTTTTTCTAGTAATGTGCCACTGAGGTTTCAAAGCCAGGTTTTCAAACATGCAAAGCACTCTACCCCTAAGACCGATTCCCAGCACTGCACTTCAGGTTTCTTTCTTTCTTTTCTTGTAAGTTGGAGGAGTTGAAGTCTGGGCCTGGGTGCTGTCACTCAGCTCTTCAGCTTAAGTGGAGAGCTCTACCAGAACCCATTCAGGTTTTCTGGCAGTTCACTCGAGATAACCATCTCAAGGCATCTCCTGCTCAGGCTGGCTTTGGACCATGATCCTGAGCTCTCAGCCTGAGTCACTGGCACCCAGCTTCCACTTCAAGTTTCTAAGTGGTGAATAGGAGATGATAATGTCATGGGACCTTTTGTGTGTGGGATAGTATTGAACCCAGATCCTCAGCTTCCTGAGCAGGCAGGATGATAGACCTCAGCTAAAGACACCTAAGCCGTGACACTTTGCTGCAAGGGGGTCCTTGGCTCGGCCCGGTACAGTGTTAGCCATGAGCATAAGAGGAAAATCAGTGTCTAGGCTCTAAATTCAAGGTTCATGATGGAGAAAACTAAACCAAAACAATTGTCAGCAGAGACAACCCTATAGAGTTCAGTACATACATAAATTTGGCACTACCTTGGGAAATATCTGTGCCTCAAGTTTCTCACCTGCACAATCATGTTACTTGTGGAGCTCTAACAAGAATCAGATGAAAGAATACACCCCGTGAAGGACTCAGCACCCAGCACCCCAGGAAGGTCTATTCATATAGCTCTATCCCACAAGCTGTCATTAGAATTAGGATGTTTTCATCAGTATTACCATTCCTTCAGAAACATGTCATGAACCACACAAGTTCACATCTAACGGTTTAGACAGGTGGTTAGTGGGAGAGGGGAAGGGTCATCAGACTCACGGTTTGCACTCATAGGGTTGTGGGTACTGTCCTAAGATCTTTTCCTCAAGGCTAGAGCTCTACCACTTTGTGCCACAGCTCAGAGTCTCACAGACTTCTTGCCAGGGCTGAGTTTTCAACACACCAATGTCAGAACTCATTACCTGAGCAGCTAGGGTGAGCCAGCAGCATCTGGTTCGATGGAATTGGTTTGCAGCTGTTAACCTCTGGCTGTCAGGATAGATGGCAGCCGTCATCTTCAGATTCCCGGCTTGCTCTGTCATGAAGTATTTAACGCCCTTGCCTTGTATAGTTGTAGTTAGAACCTTCTAACTTTTCTTTCGTACTTGAGTGACAGCACCAGTTCCGGCTTTTCTGTGCATGTGATATTGTGGAAAGGAACCCAGGGCTTCATACAAACTAGGCAAGCACTCTACCACTGAGCCCCAGGAGTGACAAGTGCAGATATATATATATATATATATATATATATATATATATATATAAATGTATAAAATAAGAAAAATATCTGTATATTATTAAATTATTATTAAATTACATATCCTATATTACTCTCAATTATACATAATTAAATTATTCCTTCATTTCTCATTGTTGAAAATATAAAAAATATTAATTGAAAATTAGTCAATGTACTATGATTATTGTTTTTAATTTTAAAATATAATCAAATACTAACTACTAATGTAATTGTTACTTTTACAACATTCCATTCATATGGATGTATGTCAGAATGCGTTTCTTAGGATCTCCCGCCATTCGTAGGTGGTGGTCCCGGATTTTGAACACTGGGCCTAGGTTTCTGGTTTTGGCTATGGCTTGCCTGATAGCCCACCAAACTTCAGCAGTGTAAGGTCACATACTCTTTCTGGTCCCTTTCATTTAGACCCAGGATGGTCACAATGCAAAGGAAAAAAAAAAACAAAGTAAAACCGCCTTCTGGAACTAGTTTTAGGCTTATTCTTCCCCCACCCCCTTTCTCTTTTATTCTTTTTTGTTGTTTGTGGGGCCAGAAATCTGGGTCTGGACACTGTTCGTCAACTATTCAGCTCAAGACTAGTGTTCAACCACTTGAGCCATAGCACCACTTCCAGCTTTTTTCTGCATATGTGGTGCTGAGGAATCAAGCCCAGGGCCTTATGCATGCAAAGCAAGGACACTACTACTGAGCCACCTTCCCTGCCCTTCTTCTTTTTTTTTAATCAGTCCCGAGATTCGAACATGGGTCCTAGGATCTCAGAATGGGCTGTGGATCCATTGGCTGCACCCCTGGCTAGGGTGATCGAACCTGAGGCAGAATTGCCACAAGATGAGTTCAAGTCCTGGGTCTGAACAAAATAAATTAAGCCATGACTTAAAATTTGCTCCATTTCCTGGCAGCCTGAATTTAAACTCAGTCTGGGTAACTCTGTG
>NW_012283824.1:0-2371 GCF_000151885.1 Dipodomys ordii
AAATAAAGTTCTCAGGATCCAAGTCCTGGCACAGTTAACAGGAAGAACTCCAGTGTAACACTCTATTTGAAGGACAGAAAACAGTTTCAGTAGCCAGGCTAGATGAAGAGAACAAGGAGGCAGAATATACAAACTCAACAGTGATTTGAGCTGCAAAACCACTTCATTCATTCCAGGCACAGCCAGCAATGGGGGGAAACCTGAAACATTTGTTAGAGTTACACCAGGGTCAGGCTGTTCTCAACTTCCTCAAACAATGACTATCTTTCCTCCCTCTGGTGAAGGGAGCCTCAGGCTATCTTTAGGTTACCAATAGAGAGCCATTTTAGTTAGCTTGAGGGGATGAACAGAGTAGAAAAGCCCTGCTCTCTGGTCTTAGAGAGTGGGATTTTTACACTCCATCTATCAGATATGAAGGCCCTTCTTCTACCTCTGCCAGTCTTTTCTCCTTCCTTCATTCCCCACATCATTAATGCTAATCCCCAGTCCAAGGTGAGGCAGGGTCATTTCTCTTTTGTCTCCTAGCAGCTGAGTTAGAACCTGGCACTGCCCTCTTGGCTCTGGGGCCTTCGACTGCCTGAGAAGTGGGAAAGAGACATTCTTCCTGTTCTGTGGTTGTGTGAAGGTGATGCTGGTGTCCTGGCACACTGCAGAAGACCTCATTATTGTGTGAAGGTGATGCTGGTGTCCTGGCACACTGCAGAAGACCTCATTACTGTGAATTATTCCCTTCTTTCCTCCTTATCTACCTAGTTACCTTCTTTCTTTCTTTCTTTCTTTCTTTCTTTCTTTCTTTCTTTCTTTCTTTCTTTCTTTCTTTCTTTCTTTCTTTCTTTCCTTTTGTATTTCTTTCTTTCTTCCTGTCTTTCTTCTTTCTATGTACCTATCTATGTATCTATGTACCAACCTACCTACCTGCCTACCTACCTACCTACCTACCTAACTACCTACCTACCTAACTACCTAACTACCTACATAGTTATTTCTCTGACATTTCTTGTGCTGAATTCAAGGCCTGGGCACTGGCTCTAGCACTCTGCTACTCTGGCCACAGCACCAATTCTGGATTTTTCTGTGTATGTGGTACTGAGGAATCGAACCTAGGGCCTCTTGCATGCTAGGCAAGCACAGTCCCACTAATCCACATTCCCAGCCCCCTCAGAATTTTTCTTAATGGTAGTTTTTGCATATATATGCTACCATTTTGCATCCCCAAGTACAATTTTCTGAATAACCCTTATTTATATGAATTAGGATCCTCTCTTCCCCTGTGTGATTTGTGACTGCTCCTGCATTGGCCTCATAATAAAATATAAATAAAGGCTGCTGAGAGCTTCAGTGTGCATTATATAAGGAAACAGGCCTAGAACCCTGGAAGAGAAAAGCAATGTGGCTGAAATGAAGAGAATGATGCAGTATGTACAATGAGCATATCTAAGACATAAATCAGTAAATAAAAGCAGAAATTTTGCATACAGCCTCTTTGCATTTAGGGAAGTAATATACACATGTAAGTAAGTAGGACACTGATACATAAACTTGGCTTCTTTTTTAATTTTCTTTTGTGGCCATCCCATGGCTTAAACTGCGGACGTGATGCATTCCTCAGCTGTTTTTCACAAGTCTGAGGTTCTATCACTGCCACAGCTCCACTTCCAGCAATCTGGTTGTTCAATGGACCAGACTGGTCCTGGTCTGGCCTTTATCTCCTGCTTGGCTTTCTCTCTCAAAGCTGGAGCTCTGCCCTCTAGGCCACTGCTCCACTTCTGGTTTTCTGGTGGTTTATTGGAGACAATAAACCTTTCCTGCTAGGGCTGGCTTTGAATGGAGATCTCCTGAAGAGGCTTCAAGTGGATTTCCTCAGGGATTCACCTAGGAGCCGCTCCACCCAAATCTTTAGTCTAAATCTCGAGAGGTACTAGAGAAAAACAGAAACAGGACATGCTTTTAGTGTGTCCTAGATACTTAAGGTTGGAGATACAAAACACTCATAATTATTAGATCACATTATAGGCAAAAGGAGCAATGCAGACAGTGTGAGGATCGCTCCAGCTTTTGGTCCTCATATCCTGAGACAGTAAATTCACTGCAGCTCAATGCTAAGTGACAGAACTGGCATGTCTTATGGACATTTGCTCCTAAATCCTGTAACACTCATTTCTCACTTTTGGCTTCATCCTTGTGACCAGAGGGTAAGATGAAGAGAGAAAATACTCTCGAGAAAGCAGCTATAAAGAACTTTGGGTAGTTTACTTATAAGTCTTACCATAGGAATGACCCTATTAAGAAGTCAGTCATTATTATAAAACAAAGAAGAAAAGAAAGACGTGACAGTGCCTGCTGAGTGTAATCCAAGCTCCTCAGAGGCTGA